>NC_068400.1:8161566-8183491 GCF_023724105.1 Carassius gibelio
ATGTGGTTTTGACAGAAAGTTTTACCCTATTGACCTAATTAGTTCTAAATCATGGTTTTGACGGCTAGTTTAAACGGAAGATGAAAGACTCCTCACGCATCGATCATGTGATTTGACAGAAAGTTTTACCCTATTGACCTAATTAGTTTTAAATTCTAAAGGTATATCAAAGACTCCCCACGCATCGATCATGTGGTTTTGACAGAAAGTTTTACCCTATTGACCGTTAGTTTGTTTGAAGTTTGTGCCAGATAGCTTGTTTGAAGTTTGTGTCAGTTAGCTTGTTTGAAGTTTATCACAGTTATACGGTTATGTGTGTGTGTGTGTGTGTGTGTGTGGTTATACGGCTGCTTCCCCCCCCTCCCATTACATTCATGAGCGGTGTATAAATGGGGTCGGTGTGTTCTACATTTTATATATATATAAAAACATTCTATATTTTCTATAATCTAAAAAACAATTAAAGGTTGAAAAACATTTCAGTTATATAATTTATATAATCTAAAACACATTTTAATTATTTCACATTTATATATATAAAGCATTATATAATTTATATAATCTAAAACACATTTTAGTTATTTCACTTTCATATATAAAACATTATATAATCTAAAGCGATTTAACTAAGGTTGAAAAACATTCTGTTCTTTTAAAAAAGGTTATAAATGAAACTGTATAAAAAAATATACTGAAACCGACTGTTTCAGATAAAACAAGATCCATTTTCTTTTAGAGAGCTGAAGGTCCCAGTGCTTGCACACTACAGTGCACACTCGTCGGAATTTATTACAAAACATAATATCTTCAAAGCCATTTTTTAATTAAAACCAAACGTATCTCACGCGGGAGTACCATGTTTTTGACAGTTTTCTGACGGTTCACCTATGAATTACGGTTGGTGCGCGGCTAGCATCTCTTGTACCCCTCTCTCTCTCCCTCTAATGCCTGTGTACACACATTCGTCTCCAAGTCTTATTTTCTTCTTTTAATGAATATAAACACATTATACATTCGCAAACAATATAAAACAAAACATTTACAATAGTTTTAGTCATCACTAAAAATATATATTTTACCAGGATCGGGGAAAAAATATAAAATCGATCAAAGCCTGTTATGCTATTTTTTACAGTCTATGGCGACTTTAAACCATATTTCATATCACCCCGTAATTTTCTTCAAGTTTTTGCTGTCTTATTTTATCTGCTGGTAGAGATATAAAAATAAAAATAAAAACTATTCATTGATCAAAGCCTGTTATGCTATTTTTACAGTCTATGGCGTCTTTAACCCATATTTTATATCATCCCCGTAATTTTCTTCGTGTTATGCAGATTATGCAGTCATCTGCTGATAGAGATATTTTAACACTATATTCATAAAGTATGTGTTATTTGACTTAATATCAACGCGTCTAATGTCCCAATCACCGCCAGACTGTTTTGTATGAAAAAATACTTTTATTTTGAAAATATGACGACATCCTGTGACGCGTGCTTAGCTTTCCCTGCTACAATGCTATGTATAGGATTTCAGAAAAAAACAAAAACCAATTCAGCTCCGTTAAATCGACGTTTTGCCATCGCGTTATCCGTTTGTCATCTATGAACACGACATCGCGGGGATGTATGTGCTCCCGGTTAGGAATGCACGGGTCTACCGGTCTTCCTCCAGTGGAATTCATACGCAAGGCATATTAATGATTATTGTATCAGCCCTAAACCCTTCCAACGCAGTAAACTGAAGTATAACTGATCTTTTTCAGAAAGCGGTTTAATTATTTATTTTGACCGTACACCTAAAGTACCACCACACAATAAAATGCTGCATGGACGTACATTTTTAATTAAATTTAGTTTTTTAAGCGATCTATTTTAAACAATAAATAAAATATGAAATTATATATGACGGCATGTTACTAAACCGGAACATACATTTTAAACGTGTTTATCAAACCTATAAAACACATCGCAGTAACAGACATGTTACTAAACCAAAGCAAATCATTTATCATTCATTTTTTTAATCATGTATTCAACCAATACTTATACAACATATACAAACACGTTAACGTTTTAAACATTTTAAACAAAAACTAATCATAAACGCAGCCTTCTCAAAATTACAGACATGTACAATCATGCTGATCACATATTATGGATATTCAGACTTTTAGCCATTAATACGTTTTAGGATAATGAAAAACACAGACGTCTGAGGGATGCCAAAATATCTCCAGTCCCCCAAAACCCACTCAGACTCCAGGGGTTAAAGAATATGAAAATAAATAATTATATAATGACATCATCATCCTAAAGCAATTCATTAAACAAAAAAAAGTATTCAACATATAAGTTAATCAAACTTATAAAACAAACCATACTCTTCTTTTTTTTAAAAAGATAACTTATTTTAAATGTGATAGCATAGTATATACAATAAACATTTCTGATGATACATATAAAAAATTATCCCTTACAGTTTTAGACCGGTGAGAGATGTCCAAACATGAATGAAATATCCCCAAAATAAAATAATACGACTTAAAAAATAAAATAAAAATGATTAAATCATAAACAGAATCTCACAGGTCTCCGTAGTGAAATGTATGTGAGACCTGAGGGGCTGCTTCACGCACACCCCGCGCAGGCGAGGGTGGAGTTCCAGACCACATGATCAAAGTGTACATTAGAATGGATAGAATGGTGTACATAGAATGGTGTACATTATTTCAAAGCTAACATTAATGTAATGTTTTTTAATAATCAGTACCCCCACTACATCTGATGTCCGTTGATTCTTAATTCAACAAAATGATGATATATATTACCTAAAATATTTTATATTTTTATATAATGTAATATTATATAATAAAAAAATTATTTATATCATATTATATCATATCATATATATGATCATATTATATCCGATGCGTCATGCATTAATCACTTTAGATTCTTTAAAGTTCTTATTTTTAGCACCATCTTCAAAGTTTTCATACCATCTCTCTCTCTCTCTCTCTCTCTCTCTCTCTCTCGATCAACACACACACACACACACACACACACTCTCTCTCTCTCTCCCTCTCTCTCCCTCTCACACACACACACTCTCTCTCTCTTTCTCTCTCTCTCTCCCTCTCTCTCTCTCTCTCTCTCTCTCACACACACACACACACACAATATGAAACATGATGCCAAAGTCTTTCTGTATGTTTTAAAAATAAAAAATAAAAAATATTGATTTAACTTTAAATCTATGCTGAGGAGCTCGTTTGTTTGTCACAGTATAGACTGTGAAGTTTAGATTAAGTTGTTTTATCTTTTAGAAGAAAGACCCTCGATCGTATTCAACCATTACAGATGGTTCAGGAAAGACCCACGCATCCTAGAGATGTAATTTATGTGCGTTGCTACGGTCGTAAACCTTTCACATATCTACGGTGCTTTCAGACACAGAGCAGGAAAGACATTTGCAGGCCCTCTGCTTAACCGTCCCAAAATACCTCCATTTAAAAGTAAAAATATTAAAATCACCGCCTGTACATCTAACAGGCTGTAGTTCTATTTTATATGTTTTGTATTAAAAGTACTATCCATATTATATTCCTTATTTAAAACAATATATTTAACCGACAGTATCCCCCCAACGTGTGTTTTCCATCAGTTGTTTGCCCTTCAGCCTTATTACGTAGTGCTTTTCATTTAGCATACTGTAAGATCCCTTTACAATAGTGTAATGAAAGTTAACTTTTCTTAAAGTTTATAGTTGTATTTTACTGTATCCCCATCCTTCTATCCTGTAGATTGTATGCGTACTGTAAAATAACAAATATACATCTTGCTTAAAGTCACTAAAATAATTACACCTACAATTTGAAACGTGTTTAAACACATTGTGTGTCACTAAAGCAAGGCACACCGTCTATCGTCTTATTTTTTTAAATAACCGATGACAAATCGTCTCTTCATATAATTTATCCACCCGAGTGCTTTTCTCACACGAGTAGAAAACTCTTTCTCTTTGGATGTGTTTGGCAGAAACATAATTTCTACATCAGAATTTTTTTTTTAAATGTACGCTGAACTTTTCTTATTCGACAGAAATACTATTTTCAAATTATTTACCCGGCCTATAACACTCGGTGTAAATGTTCTTACCTAGAACAGAAAACATATGCTTTGACTGTTTTGTAGATGCCAACAGATTATGTCAAGGGTGTTTCACATCTAAGAATCCCGATGTTTTGTAAATCACATTTTTCTTACACCTCGAGATTTAGCCGTATCAAGATTTTGGACGGCCGTTCACAATTTGTTTGTCGGACCGTACATTTTTATGCGATCTTTGTGTGGCGTCATCGTAATAGGAATAAATGAAAATTAAGAAATTAAGTTACAGTTTTTCTCTTTGAGATATTTCTTTTAGCTCAACTTTGTGTCTGTCCAAAAAAATGTGATCGCATTAAGCATCGACGCAAAAATGAAGTCTAGCTGTTTTGCCCTTAAAACGATTACAACCTAAACAAATCAAACGGTACACTCGTTAAAGTTTCCACACTCTTGTGAGATACATTTTGTCCATAACCTTTTGTGTATTCGAGCGACCAAATCACTAAGAAAGAGAGTATAGTGAGAAAACTAACGTTTACAACTCATATAGAATTCAGAATACAATTGTTAAAGTATTTTTATTTTTTTGTTAAATGTTGATTTGTAAATGATATTTTTTTTACTCCGTTAGATTTAGTCATCATGTTCGGATAGCCGATGACACAATTCACATTTTTATTTTTAAGACTCCTGTAAGTCCATGCTAACTCTCGCGTGGGAAAGAGAGCGGGGTGAGCGCATTCTATTCATTTAAGAAAAATTATTAAACACTTGACCTAACTTTTTTATTATTTTGACAAAACACGACATGATGACATTAAACAATGTTATCATTTCCTACGGCCATCTTCTTCGATTCAAATAAAGCAACATCTCTAAAATTGTCAATTTGTGACTCGTAAACATGTATAATTTATTTATTTATTTATTTTTACCAGAGATAGTCGACCGATCTGTTGACACGTTGTTTTGCAGTTTTCTGATGAAGAGTTTTCTCTGACTGCGGTCAAACATTCACTGCCTGTTGATAGGAATTTTACAGCATAACAATATCGCCCCTACATCTAGAGCTCTTGTTCATATAGCCGATGACCGTATTCACATTGTTTCAGCATTTGCCGCTTGACATTAAAGAGTAGGCCTATGCGTACTCCCCTTTGGTCGTAAGCATCATCATCTACCGTGCGCTGAGATTTTTCTGCTTTGTCCACTTTTGACGGATTTGCTAGAGGGACTATGTCGCCTTGTTGTAACGTGATTACGTTTAAGATCCATAAGATTGCACTACATTCACCTGAAAAGGTTATAGATATAGTCTTTTATACAGGAAATGTGTATCAGAATAACAATTACCTAACAGTGAAATCCACTCTTCTAAACTATTGTGAAAACTTTTAATGTTGATCTGGCCCACCAGCCGTGTATCTTTTTCATTGTTTTTTAGATAAAGACTATTCTCAGAGTTTGGTCAAACAGACAAAAACATGAACAAAATAGAGTACAAGATGATTAAATGATTGTCAAGAGAGTGTTTAAACTGAGATTGTGATGCACTTTAGAGCTTTTTTCTTGTCTACCTGTTTCACAAAGACAAATAATAGCCACTACCTCGACTTTTAAAATGAGCCTTACCATCTTCTGTTATGACTCTTATACTTAATACAAACCCATCTACTACACTAAAGTTAGACATTAAAAGTCATGGATGTCGTGGATGTGGTATTTTCATCGTATGCATCTCTAAACAGTACTTCAATAAATAAATCGCTGTCACGTCTAAATAACCCGCTATTCTTTAAGAAAACCGCGAGGCAAGCAGTTTCTGACATCTATTAATTCACTTCATTTTTTTCACCACAGCAAATGTTTTGTTTAGCATACATGTTAGTCAGTTACATAGGCGTCATGCATGAAGTTTATAGTTATTTAAAATAATTATGATAGAGTTACAGGTTTAGGTTAGTGGGGTGCCTGTAAGCGGTGAAAACTTCGAGCATCGGAGACGACAGTGTTACTCAAACAGCCCATATCTTTATCTTTTAACAAAAACTGTCGTATTACATGTTACTAAGACAAAATCTGTAACAGCGTTTATTAATATGTTGAAATGAAAATAAACATACAAAACTTTATAATGACCGTGAGTTCAATATCGTTCAACAATACTTTTGCACACTCATTCGACTGTATTTATTACCGTCGTTCTCATGTTCCTGCTGTTCATAATGTATATATAATCCTTCATTGCTCTGTTCATCATGTACATACGATCCCTACATTGCATTCATATTTATAATCTGTATATACTCTGATCAATATCGTATATAGCAACTACACTGTATATTCTGTATAGCTTTACTTACTCTGCACTTTTATGTATATAAAACACTATATTCTTGCACTTCTGGTTAGATGCTAACTGCATTTCATTAGCTCTGTACTTGTACTCTGCATAATGACAATAAAGTTTAATCTAATCTAATCTAAACAAGTACAATCGTACGCTTCCAGGACTTTGCTCATTCTTTCTGTTTAAATTTGTTTAAACGGACTTTCGCATTCTTATCTTATTTTCACCAACTAAGTGTTATTCCTAGGCCTTGCGGATTGTTTTCTAGTTTTGGCCCTCAACCTCTTTGTTCATACGGAGTGATATCTCTGTGAATCTGTTCGATTTCATAAAATATATTTTACGTCATATCATTATATTATCCTAGTTTATATCAGATACAAGTTTGTTTCTTCATATTTCTCTTACATCTACCCCCGTTAGAGTATCCGCGACAGTTTACTCATTGTAATGTGCTAAATCATTAAAATCCAAAAAATGAACTCTGAGAAAGAATATCCGGTGAAAGGATTCAAACTTTTATTTCAACAAAACAGTGTTGAATTTACAATGAAGTAATGAAGAAAGTGATCAAATTGTTATTACAAACAATAGGGATGACATGACATCACAAGTTATCTAGCCAGAAAAGAAAATCTCGGCAGGCCCTCAAGTTTTGTTCTACTATGAAATTGTCGACGGTTTCAATAATTTCAGGTATCGCGAAACCATAATGTTTAGCGACTAACATCACACACAAATCCGTTATGCACGTACACAGACAGAGAGTCTCGTTAATGTACATCTCGTCGCTACATTCGGCCGTCACATACAGAATTTTTCTGGTCGTTACACAAATCGGCGCCTTGCTGGTCGTATACAAGCTCGTCAAATCGGGCCACGGATGAATTTTCAGTCTTCTTACAACGTCCATTTCTTTCTTGAGATTTGTTACATGCTTGGAATCCATTGTAAAATCATGATTTGGATCAGATGCATTGTCTATGATTTTACGCATCAGATCAACCATTTGCTCTCTGTAACATTGTTTAAACATAGAGTCTATGTTGGCTTTTACAGGACACATCTTTCCCTCGGCACAGCCGCACTCCACTCGATCATCCGCAGCAGCGCTGGTAGTGGTAGACATCCTTTTCAGAATTTATTCCAAGACGTAAACGGAGCGTTTTTAAAATCCACGACGATCCAGTGTTTTTAAAATCCACGACGATCCAGATGAAAAATTAGAGAGTGCATCAGTTTCAGACAAATTTGATCGTTGAAGCCGATTCTGTCCGTCCACGTAGATAATATTTTGATTGAAAAGATGTTGCAGTAGCTCCGTCGACCGCACTGTAAAACCCTTGTTCGCGGATCATAAGAAAACCTGCGATAACTGCAGAGTTTATGAGGTCAGCTGCTCACAGGGGATAAAGACTAGGTTGTGGGTGTTGCGCTCAAAAAGCGGAGGAGGGTGAAGGGCCCTGGTTAGGGTTTGACCTGCGAGAAATATGAAGAAACAAACTTGTATCTGATATAAACTAGGATAATATAATGATATGACGTAAAATATATTTTATGAAATCGAACAGATTCACAGAGATATCACTCCGTATGAACAAAGAGGTTGAGGGCCAAAACTAGAAAACAATCCGCGAGGCCTAGGAATAACACTTAGTTGGTGAAAATAAGATAAGAATGTGAAAGTCCGTTTAAACAAATTTAAACAGAAATAATGAGCAAAGTCCTGGAAGCGTACGATTGTACTTGTTTAGATTAGATTAGATTCAACTTTATTGTCATTATGCAGAGTACAAGTACAGAGCTAATGAAATGCAGTTAGCATCTAACCAGAAGTGTAAGAATATAGTGTTTTATATACATAAAAGTGCAGAGTAAGTAAAGCTATACAGAATATACAGTGTAGTTGCTATATACGATATTGATCAGAGTATATACAGAATATAAATATGAATGCAATGTAGGGATCGTATGTAGATGATGAACAGAGCAATGAAGGATTATATATACATTATGAACAGCAGGAACGTGAGAACGACGGTAATAAATACAGTCGAATGAGTGTGCAAAAGTATTGTTGAACGATGTATTATATGCAAAAACAGTAGTGCAGTGATATTCTTTGTAGAAATAGTTTACTGTGCTTGTACATTAACAACTTTAGTCAGTTTATGGTGTAATAGCTTTAACCATGTGCAGTTTCTTAGCGTAATGCGATGAGAAAGTGTGTGGTTTACAGTTCGCTCTAGTGTCCGTTAAACAGGGCAAAGTCAAGAAATCTCGCAATTTTTGGGGCGAAAGCATTAGAACAAAACATTTGTCAATGCGGTGTTAGGCTATATTGAACTCACGGTCATTATAAAGTTTTGTATGTTTATTTTCATTTCAACATATTAATGAACGCTGTTACAGATTTTGTCTTAGTAACGTGTAATACGACAGTTTTTGTTAAAAGATAAAGATATGGGCTGTTTGAGGAACACCGTTGTCTCCGATGCTCGAAGTTTTCACCGCTTACAGGCACCCCACTAACCTAAACCTGTAACTCTATCATAATTATTTTAAATAACTATAAACTTCATGCGTGACGCCTATGTAACTGACTAACATGTATGCTAAACAAAACATTTGCTGTGGTGAAAAAAATGAAGTGAATTAATAGATGTCAGAAACTGCTTGCCTCGCGGTTTTCTTTATTATCGCGGTTATTTAGACGTGACAGCGATTTATTTATTGAAGTACTGTTTAGAGATGCATACGATGAAAATACCACATCCATGACATCCATGACTTTTAATGTCTAACTTTAGTGTAGTAGATGGGTTTGTATTAAGTATAAGAGTCATAACAGAAGATGGTAAGGCTCATTTTAAAAGTCGAGGTAGTGGCTATTATTTGTCTTTGTGAAACAGGTAGACAAGAAAAAAGCTCTAAAGTGCATCACAATCTCAGTTTAAACACTCTCTTGACAATCATTTAATCATCTTGTACTCTATTTTGTTCATGTTTTTGTCTGTTTGACCAAACTCTGAGAATAGTCTTTATCTAAAAAACAATGAAAAAGATAAACGGCTGGTGGGCCAGATAAACATTAAAAGTTTTCACAATAGTTTAGAAGAGTGGATTTCACTGTTAGGTAATTGTTATTCTGATACACATTTCCTGTATAAAAGACTATATCTATAACCTTTTCAGGTGAATGTAGTGCAATCTTATGGATCTTAAACGTAATCACGTTACAACAAGGCGACATAGTCCATCTAGCAAATCCGTCAAAAGTGGACAAAGCAGAAAAATCTCAGCGCACGGTAGATGATGATGCTTACGACCAAAGGGGAGTACGCATAGGCCTACTCTTTAATGTCAAGCGGCAAATGCTGAAACAATGTGAATACGGTCATCGGCTATATGAACAAGAGCTCTAGATGTAGGGGCGATATTGTTATGCTGTAAAATTCCTATCAACAGGCAGTGTATGTTTGACCGCAGTCAGAGAAAACTCTTCATCAGAAAACTGCAAAACAACGTGTCAACAGATCGGTCGACTATCTCTGGTAAAAATAAATAAATAAATAAATTATACATGTTTACGAGTAACACATTGACAATTTTAGAGATGTTGCTTTATTTGAATCGAAGAAGATGGCCGTAGGAAATGATAACATTGTTTAATGTCATCATGTCGTGTTTTGTCAAAATAATAAAAAAGTTAGGTCAAATGTTTAATAATTTTTCTTAAATGAATAGAATGCGCTCACCCCGCTCTCTTTCCCACGTGAAAGTTAGCATGGACTTACAGGAGTCTTAAAAATAAAAATGTGAATTGTGTCATCGGCTATCCGAACACGATGACTAAATCTAACGGAGTAATAAAAATATCATTTACAAATCAACATTTAACAAAAAAATAAAAATACTTTAACAATTCTATTCTGAATTCTATATGCGTTGTAAACGTTAGTTTTCTCACTATACTCTCTTTCTTAGTGATTTGGTCGCTCGAATACACAAAAGGTTATGAACAAAATGTATCTCACAAGAGTGTGGAAACTTTAACGAGTGTACCGTTTGATTTGTTTAGGTTGTAATAGTTTTAAGGGCAAAACAGCTAGACTTCATTTTTGCGTCGATGCTTCATGCGATCACATTTTTTTGGACAGACACAAAGTTGAGCTAAAAGAAATATCTCAAAGAGAAAAACTGTAACTTAATTTCTTAATTTTCATTTATTCCTATTACGATGATGCCACACAAAGATCGCATAAAAACGTACGGTCCGACAAACAAATTGTGAACGGCCGTCCAAAATCTTGATACGGCTAAATCTCGAGGTGTAAGAAAAATGTGATTTACAAAACATCGGGATTCTTAGATGTGAAACACCCTTGACATAATCTGTTGGCATCTACAAAACAGTCAAAGCGTATGTTTTCTGTTCTAGGTAAGAACATTTACACCGAGTGTTATAGGCCGGGTAAATAATTTGAAAATAGTATTTCTGTCGAATGAGAAAAGTTCAGCATACATTTAAAAAATTTTCTGATGTAGAAATTATGTTTCTGCCAAACACATCCAAAGAGAAAGAGTTTTCTACTTGTGTGAGAAAAGCACTCGGGTGGATAAATTATATGAAGAGACGATTTGTCATCGGTTATTTAAAAAAATAAGACGATATACGGTGTGCCTTGCTTTAGTGACACACAATGTGTTTAAACACGTTTCAAATTGTAGTTGTAATTTTTTTAGTGACTTTAAGCAAGATGTATATTTGTTATTTTACAGTACGCATACAATCTACAGGATAGAAGGATGGGGATACAGTAAAATACAACTATAAACTTTAAGAAAAGTTAACTTTCATTACACTATTGTAAAGGGATCTTACAGTATGCTAAATGAAAAGCACTACGTAATAAGGCTGAAGGGCAAACAACTGATGGAAAACACACGTTGGGGGGATACTGTCGGTTAAATATATTGTTTTAAATAAGGAATATAATATGGATAGTACTTTTAATACAAAACATATAAAATAGAACTACAGCCTGTTAGATGTACAGGCGGTCATTTAAACATTTTTGCTTTTAAATGGAGGTATTTTGGGACGGCTAAGCAGAGGGCCTGCAAATGTCTTTCCTGCTCTCTGTCTGAAAGCACCATAGATATGTGAAAGGTTTCGACCGTAGCAACGCACATAAATTACATCTCTAGGATGCGTGGGTCTTTCCTGAACCATCTGTAATGGTTGAATGCGATCGAGGGTCTTTCTTCTAAAAGATAAAACATCTTAATCTAAACTTCACAGTCTATACTGTGACAAACAAACGAGCTCCTCAGCATAGATTTAAAGTTAAATCAATATTTTTTATTTTTTATTTTTAAAACATATAGAAAGACTTTGGCATCATGTTTCATATTGTGTGTGTGTGTGTGTGTGTGTGTGTGTGAGAGAGAGAGAGAGAGAGAGAGAGAGAGAGAGAGAGAGAGAGAGAGAGAGAGAGAGAGAGAGAGAGAGAGAGTGTGTGGGAATGGAGAGAGAGGGAGAGAGAGAGAGAGTGTGTGTGTGTGGGAATGGAGAGAGAGGGAGAGAGAGAGAGAGAGAGAGTGTGTGTGTGTGTGTGTGTGTGTGAGGGAGAGAGAGAGAGAGAGAGAGAGAGAGAGATGGTATGAAAACTGAAGATGGTGCTAAAAATAAGAACTTTAAAGAATCTAAAGTGATTAATGCATGACGCATCTAATATAATATAATCATATATATGGTATGATATAAATAATTTTTTATTATATAATATTAGATTATATAAAAATATAAAATATTTTAGGTAATATATATCATCATTTTGTTGAATTAAGAATCAACGGACATCAGATGTACTGGGGGTACTGATTATTAAAAAACATTACATTAATGTTAGCTTTGAAATAATGTACACCATTCTATCCATTCTAATGTACACTTTGATCATGCGGTCTGGAACTCCACCCTCGCCTGCGCGGGGTGTGCGTGAAGCAGCCCTTCAGGTCTCACATACATTTCACTACGAAGACCTGTGAGATTCTGTTTATGATTTAATCATTTTTATTTTATTTTTTAAGTCGTATTATTTTATTTTGGGGATATTTCATTCATGTTGGGACATCTCTCACCGGTCTAAAACTGTAAGGGATAATTTTTTATATGTATCATCAGAAATGTTTATTGTATATACTATGGCATGCTATCACATTTAAAATAAGTTATCTTTTTAAAAAAAGAAGAGTATGGTGTGTTTTATAAGTTTGATTAACTTATATGTTGAATACTTTTTTTTGTTTAATGAATTGCTTTAGGATGATGATGTCATTATATAATTATTTATTTTCATATTCTTTAACCCCTGGAGTCTGAGTGGGTTTTGGGGGACTGGAGATATTTTGGCATCCCTCAGACGTCTGTTTTTTTCATTATCCTAAAACGTATTAATGGCTGCGTTTATGATTAGTTTTTGTTTAAAATGTTTAAAACGTGTTTGTATATGTTGTATAAGTATAGGTTGAATACATGATTAAAAAAATGAATGATAAATGATTTGCTTTGGTTTAGTAACATGTCTGTTACTGCGATGTGTTTTATAAGTTTGATAAACACGTTTAAAATGTATGTTCCGGTTTAGTAACATGCCGTCATATATAATTTTATATTTTTTTTATTGTTTAAAATAGATCGCTTAAAAAACTAAATTTAATTAAAAATGTACGTCCATGCAGCATTTTATTGTGTGGTGGTACTTTAGGTGTACGGTTAAAATAAATAATTAAACCGCTTTTTGAAAAAGATCAGTTATACTTCCGTTTACTGCGTTGGAAGGGTTTAGGGCTGATACAATAATCATTAATATGCCTTGCGTATGAATTCCACTGGAGGAAGCCGTTTCACTAAGACCGGTAGACCCGTGCATTCCTAACCGGGAGCGCATACACCCCCGCGATGTCGTGTTCATAGATGACAAACGGATAACGCGATGGCAAAACGTCGATTTAACGGAGCTGAATTGTTTTTTGTTTTTTTCTGAAATCCTATACATAGCATTGTAGCAGGGAAAGCTAAGCACGCGTCACAGGATGTCGTCATATTTTCAAAATAAAAATATTTTTTCATACAAAACAGTCTGGCGGTGATTGGGACATTAGACGCGTTGATATTAAGTCAAATAACACATACTTTATGAATATAGTGTTAAAATATCTCTATCAGCAGATGACTGCATAATCTGCATAACACGTAGAAAATTACGGGGATGATATAAAATATGGTTTAAAGACGCTATAGACTGTAAAAATAGCATAACAGGCTTTGATCAATGAATAGTTTTTATTTTTATTTTTATATCTCTACCAGCAAATAAAATAAGACAGCAAAAACTTGAAGAAAATTACGGGGTGATATGAAATATGGTTTAAAGTCGCCATAGACTGTAAAAAATAGCATAACAGGCTTTGATCGATTATATATTTTTTCCCCGATCCTGGTAAAATATATATTTTTAGTGATGACTAAAACTATTGTAAATGTTTTGTTTTATATTGTTTGCGAATGTATAATGTGTTTATATTCATTAAAAGAAGAAAATAAGACTTGGAGACGAATGTGTGTACACAGGCATTAGAGGGAGAGAGAGAGGGGTACAAGAGATGCTAGCCGCGCACCAACCGTAATTCATAGGTGAACCGTCAGAAAACTGTCAAAAACATGGTACTCCCGCGTGAGATACGTTTGGTTTTAATTAAAAAATGGCTTTGAAGATATTATGATTTTGTAGCAAATTACGAAGAGTGTGCACTGTAGCGTGCAAGCACTGGGACCTTCAGCTCTCTAAAAGAAAATGGATCTTGTTTTATCTGAAACAGTCGGTTTCAGTATATTTTTTATACAGTTTCATTTATAACCTTTTTTAAAAGAACAGAATGTTTTCAACCTTAGTTAAATCGCTTTAGATTATATAATGTTTTATATATGAAAGTGAAATAACTAAAATGTGTTTTAGATTATATAAATTATATAATGTTTTATATATGAATGTGAAATAATTAAAATGTGTTTTAGATTATATAAATTATATAATGTTTTATATATATAAATGTGAAATTATTAAAATGTGTTTTAGATTATATAAATTATATAATGTTTTATATATGAATGTGAAATAATTAAAATGTGTTTTAGATTATATAAATTATATAATGTTTTATATATATAAATGTGAAATTATTGAAATGTGTTTTAGATTATATAAATTATAAGCCGTATAACCACACACACACACACATATAACCGTATAACTGTGATAAACTTCAAACAAGCTAACTGACACAAACTTCAAACAAGCTATCTGGCACAAACTTCAAACAAACTAACGGTCAATAGGGTAAAACTTTCTGTCAAAACCACATGATCGATGCGTGGGGAGTCTTTGATATACCTTTATAATTTAAAACTAATTAGGTCAATAGGGTAAAACTTTCTGTCAATACCACATGATCGATGCATGAGGAGTCTTTCATCTTCCGTTTAAACTAGCCGTCAAAACCATGATTTAGAACTAATTAGGTCAATAGGGTAAAACTTTCTGTCAAAACCACATGATCGATGCGTGGGAAAGGTCATAGGTTAACCCTTGAACTCATTTGTCCCGCCCATCCATCATAAGGTCACCGGAAGTTCAACCTGTCAAAAGGTCAAAGGTCAAAGTCATAAATCATCATGACAGAACGTATAGTATAGGTCAGGGGTTCCCAAACTTTTTAGCCAGCGACCCCATGATAAATGCGCTGCTGCCCCGCGACCCAACCCCCCCCCCCCCCCCCCCAAAAAAAACACCTCTCGTCGCGTGAAATGTAGTACAGCAAATCGATTTTATGCCCAGTCTCAAAGCACACGAAGTTATATTTTATTGTTCTGCGTGCAAAATCAGTGTTACAATTCTGTATGAGCTGCTCGATATCCACCTGTTCTCTCTCGGAAAGTAACTGTGCAGCTATGTTGGGTTGAACTCGTTCATTATTCTGCCATCAGGAACCAGTCGAGTAAGTCTGAGCTGCTCACACGCGTGCTCACACCCGTGCGCGCGCGCACACACACACTCCTGCTAATCCGCTAGATGTGTCACTTTATGCTTTCCATGGTGACGCGTCATTGCTTGTCACGTGACATACCGCAGCAACAACAGAGCTGAATGAATGATCTGCTTTTGTCATTTTTCCTTTTTTATTCAAAATATTAACAAATTTGTTAGATATGGCATGAAATAGCTGATATTCCGATTGTCAAATATATGCAAGTGGAAGTGTTTTGTTGTTTAAACACCTTTATAACGATCGCGTTAGTTGAGCTGTATGCGCGATGGGCGCCGCCATCTTAGTTTATGACGCAGACGCAGTTCAGAGAATCAGATCTGTTGGATTTACAACACGTGAATTCATCCACTTCTCCCGAAATACATAAAAGTAAGTGGCTGGTGAACTGGGAGAATAATGGAGTAAACTTTAAAGTTACTTACACAATGTGTATCTGATATGAATAAAATGTGTCTAATTATAATGAAAAAGATTATTATTGCCTCTTCCTTTGACATCAGTGTGTATTTTACAAACTCTAAATGTATTGTTTTTTCTAGTACTTATATGTCTGAAACCTAAAATAAACATTATGTGGTTGAAAACACTGAAAAGTTGTGATGACAGCTCTGAGCGCACTTGTCTCTGGCTCAGCGCCAGCCAACTCGCGAGAGCACATTTGAATTTCACGTCATGCACTGACCGGTGTGGTCGTACACTCCAGGGACTAGCCTAGACTGACCACACCGGTGTGATCGTACGTGCGATGCGAAAGAGTTAAATTAATTGAAACAAAAATATATAAAGCCTATATCGAAATCATCTTGCGACCCCTGCGCCGGTATACCACTATACCTATGCCACCACTGGTATAGGTACTACTCTGCAGTCACTCGTATCCAGTATGTATCCAGTCCAGACCTCTACAGCCCTCAAAGACAGCAGAGACCAGTACAACTATATGAGCCCCAGATACAGATCCCCTGTAAAGACCTCGTCTCAGACGTCCACCGGGACAAGACCACAGGAAACATTTGATTCTTCTGCACAATCTGACTTTGTTGCAGCCTGGAATTGAACTGCTGGTTTCGACTGGTCAGAGGAGAACTGTCCCCCGACTGAGGCTGGATACTCCCTAGGTTTTTTATCCATTCTGTCACCAACAGAGTTTTGGTTCCTTGCTGCTGTCGCCTCTGGCTTGCTTAGTTTGGGACACTTAATTTACAATTATATTGTTGACTTGATTGCTAATGATTGCACAGATATCATTTAAATTGAACTGAGCTGCATGATGACATCACTGAATTCAATGATGAACTGCCTTTAACTGTCCTTTTGCATTTTTGACACACTGTTTTCCTAATTAATGTTGTTCAGTTGCTTTGACGTAATCTGTTTTGTTTAAAGCACTATATAAATAACTTGACTCTCATTACACATTATAGACCTGCACCTCTTTATTTACCCCTCACCTTTTTATATTTATTTATTTATTTATTTATTTATATCTTGCATAATTATTTTTGCTCTTTGTGTACTTTACCTTATAATATTACTCTAAAGCAACTGTGTGATACATGGGTCAACGATTATCTAAACTGCATTCCCTGTGTTGTGTGTATAGTTAACCAAATAGTTATCAGTTTAGAGCCAACTGAAAATATACCATGTTCATTTGATAGTTTGTTTGTTGTGTTTGGACAAATGGTACATAAATGTTTGTGATTTCAGTAAAACTAATAAATTAGCTTTCCATATATTTTGAAGTATTGGTTGGTTGTATTAACTATTGTAACTATTTTTTTTTTTTGTGCACATGATTTGTTCTTTTTATTAAGTTAACGGAAACTTACAGTCTGTTTGGGATAAATCCAAAGTGTCCAGATCACTGTGTAAACTGTTTTGAGAACAATAACCTGAGTTTGGACAATGTGTCAAATTGATTGAGAAAAACTGTAAGACACAAAAGCTGTTATGTTTCCAGTGTGTGCATGGCTACTCTTTTCCCCATGTAGTCTACATGTAAGCAGATTTCTCTACTGCAAAGAAGATTATAATGTTATTTTACCAAACAGAAAAATCTGAGGCATACAGTGTATTGCTCTCGGTTACCGGGGCGGTTCAAGGGTTTCATCTTTAGGGGGATAAGCCCTCAGAGACCATTAGATACAATGATACAAATGACCTAAATAAAGAGTATTTTACCAAGCTTATGAAAACTGTATTTCTATATGAAGTTATTGGACACAATTACCTATTAAATTTACAGAAATTACTTAAATGAGTGATTCTCATGTTTTCTTTTGTTGTTTGATGAACATTATTAGCCTAATATAAGAAATGCATGGATCCATTATATTGACACATATCCAGTATTTACTTAACTGTATATGTTTATTTAAGATGTAACCGACTGCCATTTTGACATAATATTTTGTGTATTTCACAAATTCTAATTCAAAGAACTTCTTTAATCCCAGAGGGAAATTGCTTTCCATGTTACAATTGCTCTCACAAACAAAGAAAGAAATTAACAAAAAAATAATTAATTAATTAAATAATAACAATGTTAAAATGAATAAATATATAAACATCAATAACTTAAAGGGTTAGTTCATCCAAAAATGAAAATTATGTCATTAATGACTCACCATCATGTCATTCCTAACCTCGTTCATCTTCGGAACACAGTCTAAGATGTTTTAAATTTAGTCCGAGAACTTTCTGTCCCTCCATTGAAAGTGTATGTACGGTATACTGTCCATGTCCAGAAAGGTAATAAAAACATCTTCAAAGTTCAGTAGTCCATGTGACATCAGAGTGTCAGTTACAATTTGTTGAAGCATCAAAAATAAATTTTGGTCAACTTTATTTAGCATTGTATTCTCTTCCGGGTCTGTTGTCAATCCACATTCACGACTCCGCAGTAACGCTGCTGACATAAGTCACTACAGTAGTGGTCGGAAGTTCGGTTCTTTCTGCGAACCGTTTCTTTCGGACAGTTCGAAAAAAAATAACGGTTTAAAAAAACGATTCACCGGTTCTTTTGTACTCGATGTAATGACATCATTGGTGATGATTGCCCTTCATTCAAGCATTTGGTTTACACGCGCTCATAACATTTAGCACAGAATCAGTTCAGAATCAATCACCAAAATAACCAGTTCGGTTCATCCGCGCTGTGTGTCAGCCTGCTTCACACTGAATCATGCATGTGCAGTATCATGAGCTTCTCGGTTCTCAAATTGCATGCGTCCGACAGAAATGATTCTCGGTTCAGTGTACTGGTGATCCAAAAACCGATGCAACCGGTTCTTGACTTGGGAACGAGTCAATCTTACGTCTGTTATCTTAGTTCTCTCTTCACAACAGTTCAGTCAGTGTATTGTTTGAGTAAATTAATTACTCCAGGATATTTTAACTCAGAGGGAGTGTCAGCCATGTTAAAAAAGTTAACAGCTTAAAAAAAACAACAACAAAAAAGTTAACAAAGAAAAAATGTAAATAAAGTAGCCTGCAGCAATTAGGCTATTGTACAGAACATAGACTATATTTAACTTTTAGCCTTTTAAACTGTCAGCAAATCGCGCCATTCGCATAAAGGAAAAAGCTCTGATAATGTTCAAAAAGTTTTTTTCTTCTCCTCATATGTTTTCGTCGAGGAACCTGAGATGTTTGTGCCGAGGGTCTAGGGCAGATGTGAGAAGAGGAGTTCCCTCTCGAGGCGGTAACTCAACAATACGTCAGCTAAGACATATTTGGGAACTCTTCCCTTCTCCACTTTCACTGAAATCTTATTGGCTAACGCCAGCTGGGGACAGCTGGCCAATTGACGCGAAGCATGCAAATACCGGGCAGTATAAAATGCATGGGCCGCGAAAATTACGTCAGAATCTCTTTCTTCACGCTAGAAGTCTTATCTAAGTCATCGTGGAAGTTGCAATAGAGGACTACTCACCCTGTTTTCCTCTCCGCATCTGATGGCTGCTAATGCTAGATTCGGACCTTCACCAGTTCTGTGGGACCTGCCTGGGTTTCTCACACGGACCACACGTGCGCCCACTGTGCCGAGCTGCCAGTGCGCGCCCTCAGAGCCAGAGTGGCTCGGAAAACAGCGGGAATGAGGCCCGAAGGCGTGGTAGATGATAGCTTCCACCCCGCGAACTTCGTCCTCTTCGGAGCTGGCGAGGAAAACGACTCCATGTCACTTTTGACGTCGGAAAAGGTTTGGAAAAAAGACCGCCACGACCAAGAGGACCCTGCAGACCTCCAGGGGGAGCTCATCACGGTCTTCGGAAAGGCCGTCACAGAGCAGGGTCTCACTTACAAAACGCACCTGACGAGCCTGTGAAAGGTAACTGGACTCGTGGCTCCTCCAGTCGAGCTGCTACCAGACGGCATTGAGGCATGCAAGAGCTCGTGGTGAAGTCGTGGGCTGCACCCCAATCGGCGCGCACCCACTCTGCTACGCAGGCCATGTTCACGCAAGAGGATGGGGCGGATACCCTCCCCCCGTCGAGGAGACCGTTACCGCACACCTGTGCCCGTCTCCCTCTGCATTTGGTTTGGACCACAGCCTGCCTTCCAAGCCATGCAGTTCACGGCCCTTAGACGAACAAAGCCTATACTTCTGAGGGAAGACAGCTTCTGTTCTTCAGGACAATACTCTAGGTGTTTCAGGCAGACGGCGGCACAGTAGCGCTGACGTCATCAGGGATCTGCGCGCGGCAACTGATCTCGCGCTGATGGCTACTAGCACTCTGCTCAGCCGTTTCATGGGGCTCATGGTCGTCCTTACAGGCACCTATGGTTTACCCTAGCTGTCCTGGAAGACGTGGACCGTAGGACGCTCCTAAATGTTCCAGTTGCTCCCTCCGGCCTCTTTGATGACGTCATGGAGCTTTTCTCAGAGACGCGGAAAGCGCGCCAAGGCGATGAGCCACGCGATACCCGTCGCTCACTCCAGCCTTCATCTGCGAGGTTCTGCTCTTATGCACCTCGTCAGGCTCTAAGACTAGCTAAATACCCCGCCGTGGCACTTCGCTCTGAACCGGATGCTCGTTTCGACAAAAACCAGCAGTGGTAAGAGCCTGGGAGGAAACGTCAATGGCCCCCAAGCGCCATGTTCAAATGCATCATGTCCCCCATTTCCTTCGGGCGACGATTGCTATGTGTGTTTAAAAGCTTTTTGTGTGAGTTCCATAATAGAAGTAAGTACACAATCAACAAAATAGCTTTTCTTCTCTTACACTCAACACTGTGTCACTCGCCCTGTCTCATAGCAGTGCTGAGCCACAACCCATGACTATAATGGCCTCGCGAGGGCGTGAGAGTGCCAACACCACATAAACATGGTGTCACCCTCCATGTTCAGATGCATCATGTCCCCGGGCGACGATTGCTATGTCTGTTTAAATGCTGTTTGTGTGAGTTCCACAATAAAGCATGCTATAATCAACAAAGAGCCTTACTACTTCTTACACTCAACACTGTGTCACTCGCCCTGTCTCAGAACAGTGCAGAGCCACAACCTTGATTATAACGGCCTCGCGAAGGAGCGAGAGTGCCAACACCACAAAGACAAATGCATCATGTCCCCCACATCACTATGGGTGACGATTGCTATATGTGTTTAAATGATGTTTTTGTGAGTAATAATTTTACTATAGAAGCATGTATACAAATTCTTGCACCCAACATTGTGTCGCTCACCCTATCTCAAACAGCGCAGAGCCACAGTCCATGATAATAATGGCTTCTCGATGGCGCAAGAGAGTCACACCATTACGCGACGCGCCCGCCCTCCCGCCAGTGCTTCCAGCCTCCCGGGGGCGGGGCCCTGGTCAAAATAAGCCATCAGTGGCTGTAGACCTAAGGCGTCCGCGGTGTCATCTCATGGACAGTAAGAGGGCTATCCCGGGCGTTTCACAGGACAGGAAGTTCTCAGTCTGCTCGAGAGAGAGAGCGATAGAGCGAAATTTCCCCTCAGATCAAGCGGAATGCGCATGTTGAATTATTTGGATGATTGGCTGATTTTAGCCCACTCAAGAGATGTGCTATCAGTCACGTGGAAACAATGCTTCGCCATTTGGATACGCTGAGACTGCGTGTGAATATGCAGAAGAGCGTGTTTTTACGAGTCAGACTGTAACATATCTGGGAATATGTTTGGACTCGATGGCGATGTGAGCCCATCTCTCTCTAGAGCATTTCATCGACTCTGCGCTGTTTCAGACCGGGCAGGTCGTTTGCACTGAGGGAATTTCAGAGGCTTCTGGGACTGATGGCGGCGGCTTCTTCAGTGTGCCATCTGGGTCTGCTACATTGCGGCCGCTACAGTTTTGGCTGTAACTAAAACGAGTTCCGC
>NC_068400.1:8183991-8209101 GCF_023724105.1 Carassius gibelio
CCACCCAGGCTTGGGACCTGAGTTAATGCAAATTCCAATTGTTAGTTTCTGTCTTCATCTCGGGGGATGTTTGTCTTGGTCTAAGGTATTTAAAGGATTGCAGCAAAAGGATCAGGGCGATTTCTGTAGCCAGAAAGCCAGTAGTGTGTTGTGTGTCTCTTCACTTCTTACTATGTATTTTCTAAGGTCAGGTATGCATATTTTACTTTTAGATTCATCTTTGAGAATTTGATGTTTTGTATTGATATGATTTGATGTGTTTCAATTGGATATGTAATTGGCAAAATACATATCTACCTGACTGTAAATAAATTGTTACATTTTGATTCTATTCTGTCTTACTCTGTAATTATTGACTAGTAGATTACGTTGTATCCTTGTTAGCAACATGAGCACCCGAATGAATGAGTTAATATAAAAATAGAGTTAACTAGAATAATCAAATGTCAGAAGAATATTAATTAAAAAGGCATACAACCAATTTGCATTTCAACCTAAATTCGAGGTCATAAGAAAATGGAGTCAGATTAAATAATAAAATGGAGTCAGATTTGAGCTTAACCTAAAATGAATAACTCTATGCGCTGAAAGACAGAACACGCAGGAAACCTTCATCCAGCACCGGATACCTTCCTTGGGCCGAGTGTCTGGACCTTACAAAGTGGTGACCCCGACGTGATCTCCCTAATTATGCGAGTGACGTCTTTCCAGTGCTAATTTCAAATTGATTCTCTCTGAAGATATAAGGTTTGAGCTTCTTCCCTGTCTACAACTGCTGTGGTAAGTTCATTCATTTTTCTTATTAGAAGTGTTGAGGGAAAGCTTTTTGCATTTCACATACAGACACATTTTTAGAACGGGTCGACATACCCATTGTTAGACCGGAGACCGTAGAAATCCGGTGGGGGGAAAATTAACCGGGAAACATGGCTTTTCAGGGACAATACAGTGACAGTGCAGATCAGGAGATCATGGAAATTCAGGCATTACAAATAAAAGACACACTTCTTAGTTTAAACGATAAAGGATTCAATCTTAAATGGAAAAACAATGAAATTGTAGCTTGGTTTTTGGCCGAGGGCAAAAAATTGGCATCTAAATCGAAATATAAGAATATCCCAACTGCTATCGTCTACCTGCTTCGTAAAAATGACCTCGAGACAATAGCTGAAAACAAACGAACAATAACAAGCATCAAAGAAATTGAAAAAGGGCGCTCTGAAGAATTGCAAAAACTAAGAGCACAGGTCGAGGCATTTACATTCGAAAGACAAGGTTGGGCAAGACAGAGTGAGATGATGTCAAGAAAACTCGAAGGGCTTCAAAAGAAACTCCAAACCGGCAATAATTATATATCAGCTCTTGAAGACTGCTGTAATAATGCAGGCTTCCCAGTGGCTGCAGTTAAGCAAGCGGCACTGGATGAAACCTTTGATTATGATAGAAACAGCGATAGTGACGATGATGATGTTGCCGCATTAGATTTTTAGAGAAACCGAGATCCCGTTCAGAGACACGGAGAACAAAATCAGCGAAGTCCGATTAAAACCAGAGCAAAATCCAGCGAAAAACCATCCAAATCAGTTAAAATTGCTGTACTCAAAACCATAACAAATACAAACGATGAAATAACCACGATTAGCCGCCCATTAACATGCGAAGAGTGTACAACACACAAACAGATTGTGGGAATGATGCCCAGAAGAGGGCCATTCCAACCCTATTGGGAAACACTGATGCTACAAGCCACAGTGTATAAATTGGAAACTAGGGATGTATGGCAAATCGCACTCTTAACCATTCCTGAAGAACTCCGATCTAAATTAACTCCTCAAATGAAATCTGGAGACATAATCAAGCGAAACAATAACGAAACTGACGAAAGTATCTTTGAACGATTAAAACAGGCATTGCTAGATATAAGGGGTCAAACAAGCGCAGATTGGAGCAGGATACTACAAATTAAGCAGGAAAGCAATGAACCATTTGAAACATTCGCCGAACGTCTGTGGACGACATACAAAGAATATTCCGGTCTAGAAAATGCAAGCCGTGATCACGAACCATTGTTACAACTCATAAAGAACAATGCTGGCACTCCAGTCCAAAATGCTTTGTTAAACGGAGCAGATTCAGCCGAAAACACATTCAGATTCGATTGTAGATTGGGGTTCAAGGATAGAAAACAGATGGAAATCAAAGCCCCAAACCATTGCATCTGCACAGTGGATGACAGAAGGGAATTATTCTAAAAGCAATGGGGCTGAAAAGCATGTCCACTTCTTGGAGGAGGTGACTTGCTGTGATGAATCTAGAACTTTTAGTTCAGAGGAAGCCTGTGCCACTGCTCAAGATAGTGTGCCGATTTCAGTTCTTAAGGAGATGCAGCACCATAATAGCGCAGAGTCGTGGACCAGTGCGCAAGGTGTAAAAAAAGCATTAGAGATTCATAAAAATCCTCAAACTTCAGGAGAACACAGCAAACAAACCTGTGGCAAAGATAGCAGGTTTTGTTCTTCCTGTCAGAAAATAGGCCATACAGAGGAAAAATGCTGGTCACTGGGAAGGGGTAGACCTCCACCTTATTTTCAGAAACGTAGGATATCACTTTCTAAAGGAAAAGATCAGGGGTTGACATGTAACAAGTCTACCTCTGGTAACACTCTTAGTGAGTTGACTGCATTGTTAATGTAAGGCCTTCAGCTACTGACTTCACTTACTAGTGGGTTAGCAGTTTAATAGCAATGAGTTTAATATGGAAACATCCAAATTTCAATAATCCTGCTTGCATTTTCAAATTTATAATTGTGCTGAACATTGTGAGCATAGAAAACACATTATAGTTGTTTGTGCTACTAAATGTACACATAGCTTAGTTTAGCTTATTATTTAAAAAACACATGACTGCTTTACTGTAAGTGTGTAAACACTTAGGTTTAAGGTTGTAGATGCTACATGCATTCTAGACCATGTGTCTTGTGTAAAATTGGAATAACTTTAATACTGGAATTGCATCGCAATTTCAAGTTGCATGTGTGTCTGTGTTGAATTTGTTTGTCTCCTGAGTGGTACACTCTGCTATTTTCTGTATAGCTGCAGTTAAACCATGTAGAGGAGCATAGAATAGCCATGTGGCCACAGTGTGATTTCATAAATGTCTCAATGAAAATGCTCACATGTGAGAACTTAAACCATGTGGCAGATTGATTTGCTTCACAGTGCCAAAAGGGAGGAAGTGTGATTTCATTTCAATAGTGTGGCACAAGCGATAGCAAACCAATTCATTGTTCACTGAGGAGCACCAACTAAAAATTTGATCTGATCAGAGAGAATGGCTAACATTATTTGGAAATGGAAACTCTGAATTTGCAACTAATCTTGCAATAATAAAAACATTTTATGGAAGTATTTTGAGCCAGATCTCACCTCACACTCGCTCTTAGAGGCTATTACCTGTTACAGCAACAGGACCAAATTTACATAACAATTGTAAAACTTCCTTTCCTTTGTTTGGAGCATGACAGCATTTACACAAAGCCACAGTCGTATACAGCCACAAAACACCATTTGATCTTTTAATCTTTTAAATTGACTTTAAAAATAATGAGAGGGGGGTGTAAAATACAAGAAGTTTTTATGTGCCACAGAGATCTGCATGTGTGAACAACACCATAAAACAACAATTGTAAAACAGACAACACCGAAACAGGTGAACACATTTCTGCCCACAGATCTGACTGTAATGAGAGCAACAGCAACTAAAGCCATGGACATTGGTCCATTGGAATGCATGATGACATGGGTGATAAAAACACCAATTAATCTAGAAAATGTCCCCAGTAGAACTGGGATCTCTAATGCTCATGACACAGCAGACTGTGAGGGCTCTACTGCAAGAGCAGCATCAGGTGTTACACACTCAGACTGCACTGAAACAGGAGCAGTAATTCAGATCTGACCAACCGAACTCCGTTTCATGTGACATCTGGATTAAAACTGCAGTACATTAGGATGAATGTAGTTAAAATAATTCCACATGCCTGGACATGAAACTGATGAAAAGTTCAAAATTAACTGTGGTTATCTTTGTATCTGTTTCTGTCACAGGTTGACCACTGCAATTCTTTGGAGGACAGATACCAGGAGGGTGTCTTGTCCCCTCTGCACCAAGCCGGGACAACAGAATTGTTACATAACCTGAAATGCGGGAGATGAATGTGAAGACACTTGAAGGAGCCATTCACACCTCACAGGAGAATATCACCACACACATATCTCCATGGCCTCCCGGATTAGAACCGGAACTAAATTTTTGCAACACAGATTGCTATAGATAAGACTCCATTCATCTCCCAGACATGACCATAGAACACACATTTCACCCATTGCATCACCTCATCTAGACTATCCAGTCTGTACACTACAATCAGTAGACAATGATGGCTTAGATCACAAACGTGGTACTCCACTAAAGATCTATTGTCCATCATCACACTGACAGAACCACATAGCCTCACACACACAGGACAATAGAATTAATTACATTCCCAAAAAATATAAAATATCTACTATCTGCAACTGTCTAAAAAACTAATGGAACAACACTGTAACACATTTGTACGACAAGTCACAGATCGATGGTGCAAATTTTTTAACACCGAGGCAGACAAGCCTTTACAATTTAAAATTTTGAATCTTTCAGATTGTTATTGGGGTGGTTGACAAGCCAGAGGGCCCCTGGTTTCCCAACACATCACTAATGACAATAAACATTATTAAAATGATCAAATATGAAGTGCCTGCACTTCATCTCTATCAATCAATTATAAAATTAAACATTTTACCTAACCATCAACTGTGACTTAGCCTTTATATCTTTACATCAGATACCCATTCTCACACACACACACACACACACACACACACACACACACACACACACACACACACAAACACACACACACACACACACAACACACACACACACACACACACACACACACACACACACACACACACACACACACACACACCTGTTACAAGGAATTTAGGATTTACATTGTAGAAAAATGTTTTAATCATGTTCTAAGTCACTTCTTAAAAACCTTAGATCATCTAAAGTGGCTTGCAATAGAAGATTCCTGAATTAACAGTGTGATTATTGTATATACCTTCATAATTGTGATTGAATGTTCTTATTGTCATTATATGACTTGTTTATTGATTGCATACCTCTAAATTTATGCTCAAGTTACTGACCTCTTGCTGCATTTCCTTTGAGTCATTCATACCAAAATTTATGTTTACATGGGACCACTTTTAACATCAGATGTACCACTTGCACTGCTGACATGAATTCATCAGGTTTCTTTTTTGTTTTATTGCTCTTATGTTAATTTATGACCTTTTTATCTTACTCCATGGGTGATGACATTAAGCTGATCCGAATTCAGTCATTGAATGGCCACTAAGATGCTTTTCAGGTGTCCCACACAAATCGGTGTGTAAGCAAGGAGAACACCTTCACCTACTGAAGTCTGCTTAAAAAACTGCACCGCTGGAGGTGAGAGGATTCACGAAGATGGGTCAGACTATCGTCCTAGAGAAGGTGCCATAAGGAACAGAGGTTTCTCCACAAAGGAATGACACGTTAACTGAACAAGTCGTAAAGGCTCAGATTGACCCACTGAACTGTGCTCACATGCTGAGCTCAACCACAGGTAGAAACCCTGGAGATATTCATCCACCTGCCAAACCCAAGCGACACACACATGCTGAGACTGAGTGTTCTGCAGATGAATACAGCCCTCAGAAGGTTTCTAAAGCTGCTTACATCACAAAGACAATTTTGAGATAACATCTCGAAGATAAACAATCATCTAACGGTGACCCCATTGGATTCATCTGAATGTGACCCATTGGGGGTCAAACGGAGGAACTGTAAGGACGAAAGAACCTGAGAGACTTTGATCTCCTGAGAAACAGACAATACAAACATACACGGGCATCTTCAAGACACCCCACAGAGTGGAGGAGCAGGAGACCTCCTCCCCTTCTGGCCATTTGTTTCATTTCAAATCCCTTCACCCATTCTTCCTTCTACTCAGTCTGCTCAAAATGATTACATGAAAATGTCAATGCAAGTGAACTAACACTCATGTCTGGTATCATTGGAAATGTCTCAGTGCAACTGGTACAATGGTCTCAATCTAACAAAAGTAGATTAGAAGATGATACAGATCTGAAGAGTCAAGAGATATCTTGATTACTGTGATGGGAGTGTCCTTTCCTAGGGCCCTCCATGTAAATTACCCCCTGTTCCCATTGAGTTGTAAAACCACCCAGGCTTGGGACCTGAGTTAATGCAAATTCCAATTGTTAGTTTCTGTCTTTATCTCGGGGGATGTTTGTCTTGGTCTGAGGTATTTAAAGGATTGCAGCAAAAGGATCAGGGCGATTTCTGTAGCCAGAAAGCCCGTAGTGTGTTGTGTGTCTCTTCACTTCTTACTATGTATTTTCTAAGGTCAGGTATGCATATTTTACTTTTAGATTCATCTTTGAGAATTTGATGTTTTGTATTGATATGCTTTGATGTGTTTCAATTGGATATGTAATTGGCAAAATACATATCTACCTGACTGTAAATAAATTGTTACATTTTGATTCTATTCTGTCTTACTCTGTAATTATTGACTAGTAGATTACGTTGTATCCTTGTTAGCAACATGAGCACCCGAATGAATGAGTTAATATAAAAATAGAGTTAACTAGAATAATCAAATGTCAGAAGAATATTAATTAAAAAGGCATACAACCAATTTGCATTTCAACCTAAATTCGAGGTCATAAGAAAATGGAGTCAGATTAAATAATAAGTCAGATTTGAGCTTAACCTAAAATGAATAACTCTATGCGCTGAAAGACAGAACACGCAGGAAACCTTCATCCAGCACCGGATACCTTCCTTGGGCCGAGTGTCTGGACCTTACAAAGTGGTGACCCCGACGTGATCTCCCTAATTATGCGAGTGACGTCTTTCCAGTGCTAATTTCAAATTGATTCTCTCTGAAGATATAAGGTTTGAGCTTCTTCCCTGTCTACAACTGCTGTGGTAAGTTCATTCATTTTTCTTATTAGAAGTGTTGAGGGAAAGCTTTTTGCATTTCACATACAGACACATTTTTAGAACGGGTCGACATACCCATTGTTAGACCGGAGACCGTAGAAATCCGGTGGGGGGAGAATTAACCGGGAAACATGGCTTTTCAGGGACAATACAGTGACAGTGCAGATCAGGAGATCATGGAAATTCAGGCATTACAAATAAAAGACACACTTCTTAGTTTAAACGATAAAGGATTCAATCTTAAATGGAAAAACAACGAAATTGTAGCTTGGTTTTTGGCCGAGGGCAAAAAATTGGCATCTAAATCGAAATATAAGAATATCCCAACTGCTATCGTCTACCTGCTTCGTAAAAATGACCTCGAGACAATAGCTGAAAACAAACGAACAATAACAAGCATCAAAGAAATTGAAAAAGGGCGCTCTGAAGAATTGCAAAAACTAAGAGCACAGGTCGAGGCATTTACATTCGAAAGACAAGGTTGGGCAAGACAGAGTGAGATGATGTCAAGAAAACTCGAAGGGCTTCAAAAGAAACTCCAAACCGGCAATAATTATATATCAGCTCTTGAAGACTGCTGTAATAATGCAGGCTTCCCAGTGGCTGCAGTTAAGCAAGCGGCACTGGATGAAACCTTTGATTATGATAGAAACAGCGATAGTGACGATGATGATGTTGCCGCATTAGATTTTTAGAGAAACCGAGATCCCGTTCAGAGACACGGAGAACAAAATCAGCGAAGTCCGATTAAAACCATAACAAATACAAACGATGAAATAACCACGATTAGCCGCCCATTAACATGCGAAGAGTGTACAACACACAAACAGATTGTGGGAATGATGCCCAGAAGAGGGCCATTCCAACCCTATTGGGAAACACTGATGCTACAAGCCACAGTGTATAAATTGGAAACTAGGGATGTATGGCAAATCGCACTCTTAACCATTCCTGAAGAACTCCGATCTAAATTAACTCCTCAAATGAAATCTGGAGACATAATCAAGCGAAACAATAACGAAACTGACGAAAGTATCTTTGAACGATTAAAACAGGCATTGCTAGATATAAGGGGTCAAACAAGCGCAGATTGGAGCAGGATACTACAAATTAAGCAGGAAAGCAATGAACCATTTGAAACATTCGCCGAACGTCTGTGGACGACATACAAAGAATATTCCGGTCTAGAAAATGCAAGCCGTGATCACGAACCATTGTTACAACTCATAAAGAACAATGCTGGCACTCCAGTCCAAAATGCTTTGTTAAACGGAGCAGATTCAGCCGAAAACACATTCAGATTCGATTGTAGATTGGGGTTCAAGGATAGAAAACAGATGGAAATCAAAGCCCCAAACCATTGCATCTGCACAGTGGATGACAGAAGGGAATTATTCTAAAAGCAATGGGGCTGAAAAGCATGTCCACTTCTTGGAGGAGGTGACTTGCTGTGATGAATCTAGAACTTTTAGTTCAGAGGAAGCCTGTGCCACTGCTCAAGATAGTGTGCCGATTTCAGTTCTTAAGGAGATGCAGCACCATAATAGCGCAGAGTCGTGGACCAGTGCGCAAGGTGTAAAAAAAGCATTAGAGATTCATAAAAATCCTCAAACTTCAGGAGAACACAGCAAACAAACCTGTGGCAAAGATAGCAGGTTTTGTTCTTCCTGTCAGAAAATAGGCCATACAGAGGAAAAATGCTGGTCACTGGGAAGGGGTAGACCTCCACCTTATTTTCAGAAACGTAGGATATCACTTTCTAAAGGAAAAGATCAGGGGTTGACATGTAACAAGTCTACCTCTGGTAACACTCTTAGTGAGTTGACTGCATTGTTAATGCAAGGCCTTCAGCTACTGACTTCACTTACTAGTGGGTTAGCAGTTTAATAGCAATGAGTTTAATATGGAAACATCCAAATTTCAATAATCCTGCTTGCATTTTCAAATTTATAATTGTGCTGAACATTGTGAGCATAGAAAACACATTATAGTTGTTTGTGCTACTAAATGTACACATAGCTTAGTTTAGCTTATTATTTAAAAAACACATGACTGCTTTACTGTAAGTGTGTAAACACTTAGGTTTAAGGTTGTAGATGCTACATGCATTCTAGACCATGTGTCTTGTGTAAAATTGGAATAACTTTAATACTGGAATTGCATCGCAATTTCAAGTTGCATGTGTGTCTGTGTTGAATTTGTTTGTCTCCTGAGTGGTACACTCTGCTATTTTCTGTATAGCTGCAGTTAAACCATGTAGAGGAGCATAGAATAGCCATGTGGCCACAGTGTGATTTCATAAATGTCTCAATGAAAATGCTCACATGTGAGAACTTAAACCATGTGGCAGATTGATTTGCTTCACAGTGCCAAAAGGGAGGAAGTGTGATTTCATTTCAATAGTGTGGCACAAGCGATAGCAAACCAATTCATTGTTCACTGAGGAGCACCAACTAAAAATTTGATCTGATCAGAGAGAATGGCTAACATTATTTGGAAATGGAAACTCTGAATTTGCAACTAATCTTGCAATAATAAAAACATTTTATGGAAGTATTTTGAGCCAGATCTCACCTCACACTCGCTCTTAGAGGCTATTACCTGTTACAGCAACAGGACCAAATTTACATAACAATTGTAAAACTTCCTTTCCTTTGTTTGGAGCATGACAGCATTTACACAAAGCCACAGTCGTATACAGCCACAAAACACCATTTGATCTTTTAATCTTTTAAATTGACTTTAAAAATAATGAGAGGGGGGTGTAAAATACAAGAAGTTTTTATGTGCCACAGAGTTCTGCATGTGTGAACAACACCATAAAACAACAATTGTAAAACAGACAACACCGAAACAGGTGAACACATTTCTGCCCACAGATCTGACTGTAATGAGAGCAACAGCAACTAAAGCCATGGACATTGGTCCATTGGAATGCATGATGACATGGGTGATAAAAACACCAATTAATCTAGAAAATGTCCCCAGTAGAACTGGGATCTCTAATGCTCATGACACAGCAGACTGTGAGGGCTCTACTGCAAGAGCAGCATCAGGTGTTACACACTCAGACTGCACTGAAACAGGAGCAGTAATTCAGATCTGACCAACCGAACTCCGTTTCATGTGACATCTGGATTAAAACTGCAGTACATTAGGATGAATGTAGTTAAAATAATTCCACATGCCTGGACATGAAACTGATGAAAAGTTCAAAATTAACTGTGGTTATCTTTGTATCTGTTTCTGTCACAGGTTGACCACTGCAATTCTTTGGAGGACAGATACCAGGAGGGTGTCTTTTCCCCTCTGCACCAAGCCGGGACAACAGAATTGTTACATAACCTGAAATGCGGGAGATGAATGTGAAGACACTTGAAGGAGCCATTCACACCTCACAGGAGAATATCACCACACACATATCTCCATGGCCTCCCGGATTAGAACCGGAACTAAATTTTTGCAACACAGATTGCTATAGATAAGACTCCATTCATCTCCCAGACATGACCATAGAACACACATTTCACCCATTGCATCACCTCATCTAGACTATCCAGTCTGTACACTACAATCAGTAGACAATGATGGCTTAGATCACAAACGTGGTACTCCACTAAAGATCTATTGTCCATCATCACACTGACAGAACCACATAGCCTCACACACACAGGACAATAGAATTAATTACATTCCCAAAAGATATAAAATATCTACTATCTGCAACTGTCTAAAAAACTAATGGAACAACACTGTAACACATTTGTACGACAAGTCACAGATCGATGGTGCAAATTTTTTAACACCGAGGCAGACAAGCCTTTACAATTTAAAATTTTGAATCTTTCAGATTGTTATTGGGGTGGTTGACAAGCCAGAGGGCCCCTGGTTTCCCAACACATCACTAATGACAATAAACATTATTAAAATGATCAAATATGAAGTGCCTGCACTTCATCTCTATCAATCAATTATAAAATTAAACATTTTACCTAACCATCAACTGTGACTTAGCCTTTATATCTTTACATCAGATACCCATTCTCACACACACACACACACACACACACACACACACACACACACACACACACACACACACACACACACACACACACACACACACACACACACACACACACACACAACACACACACACACACACACAAACACACACACACACACACACACCTGTTACAAGGAATTTAGGATTTACATTGTAGAAAAATGTTTTAATCATGTTCTAAGTCACTTCTTAAAAACCTTAGATCATCTAAAGTGGCTTGCAATAGAAGATTCCTGAATTAACAGTGTGATTATTGTATATACCTTCATAATTGTGATTGAATGTTCTTATTGTCATTATATGACTTGTTTATTGATTGCATACCTCTAAATTTATGCTCAAGTTACTGACCTCTTGCTGCATTTCCTTTGAGTCATTCATACCAAAATTTATGTTTACATGGGACCACTTTTAACATCAGATGTACCACTTGCACTGCTGACATGAATTCATCAGGTTTCTTTTTTGTTTTATTGCTCTTATGTTAATTTATGACCTTTTTATCTTACTCCATGGGTGATGACATTAAGCTGATCCGAATTCAGTCATTGAATGGCCACTAAGATGCTTTTCAGGTGTCCCACACAAATCGGTGTGTAAGCAAGGAGAACACCTTCACCTACTGAAGTCTGCTTAAAAAACTGCACCGCTGGAGGTGAGAGGATTCACGAAGATGGGTCAGACTATCGTCCTAGAGAAGGTGCCATAAGGAACAGAGGTTTCTCCACAAAGGAATGACACGTTAACTGAACAAGTCGTAAAGGCTCAGATTGACCCACTGAACTGTGCTCACATGCTGAGCTCAACCACAGGTAGAAACCCTGGAGATATTCATCCACCTGCCAAACCCAAGCGACACACACATGCTGAGACTGAGTGTTCTGCAGATGAATACAGCCCTCAGAAGGTTTCTAAAGCTGCTTACATCACAAAGACAATTTTGAGATAACATCTCGAAGATAAACAATCATCTAACGGTGACCCCATTGGATTCATCTGAATGTGACCCATTGGGGGTCAAACGGAGGAACTGTAAGGACGAAAGAACCTGAGAGACTTTGATCTCCTGAGAAACAGACAATACAAACATACACGGGCATCTTCAAGACACCCCACAGAGTGGAGGAGCAGGAGACCTCCTCCCCTTCTGGCCATTTGTTTCATTTCAAATCCCTTCACCCATTCTTCCTTCTACTCAGTCTGCTCAAAATGATTACATGAAAATGTCAATGCAAGTGAACTAACACTCATGTCTGGTATCATTGGAAATGTCTCAGTGCAACTGGTACAATGGTCTCAATCTAACAAAAGTAGATTAGAAGATGATACAGATCTGAAGAGTCAAGAGATATCTTGATTACTGTGATGGGAGTGTCCTTTCCTAGGGCCCTCCATGTAAATTACCCCCTGTTCCCATTGAGTTGTAAAACCACCCAGGCTTGGGACCTGAGTTAATGCAAATTCCAATTGTTAGTTTCTGTCTTTATCTCGGGGGATGTTTGTCTTGGTCTGAGGTATTTAAAGGATTGCAGCAAAAGGATCAGGGCGATTTCTGTAGCCAGAAAGCCCGTAGTGTGTTGTGTGTCTCTTCACTTCTTACTATGTATTTTCTAAGGTCAGGTATGCATATTTTACTTTTAGATTCATCTTTGAGAATTTGATGTTTTGTATTGATATGCTTTGATGTGTTTCAATTGGATATGTAATTGGCAAAATACATATCTACCTGACTGTAAATAAATTGTTACATTTTGATTCTATTCTGTCTTACTCTGTAATTATTGACTAGTAGATTACGTTGTATCCTTGTTAGCAACATGAGCACCCGAATGAATGAGTTAATATAAAAATAGAGTTAACTAGAATAATCAAATGTCAGAAGAATATTAATTAAAAAGGCATACAACCAATTTGCATTTCAACCTAAATTCGAGGTCATAAGAAAATGGAGTCAGATTAAATAATAAGTCAGATTTGAGCTTAACCTAAAATGAATAACTCTATGCGCTGAAAGACAGAACACGCAGGAAACCTTCATCCAGCACCGGATACCTTCCTTGGGCCGAGTGTCTGGACCTTACAAAGTGGTGACCCCGACGTGATCTCCCTAATTATGCGAGTGACGTCTTTCCAGTGCTAATTTCAAATTGATTCTCTCTGAAGATATAAGGTTTGAGCTTCTTCCCTGTCTACAACTGCTGTGGTAAGTTCATTCATTTTTCTTATTAGAAGTGTTGAGGGAAAGCTTTTTGCATTTCACATACAGACACATTTTTAGAACGGGTCGACATACCCATTGTTAGACCGGAGACCGTAGAAATCCGGTGGGGGGAGAATTAACCGGGAAACATGGCTTTTCAGGGACAATACAGTGACAGTGCAGATCAGGAGATCATGGAAATTCAGGCATTACAAATAAAAGACACACTTCTTAGTTTAAACGATAAAGGATTCAATCTTAAATGGAAAAACAACGAAATTGTAGCTTGGTTTTTGGCCGAGGGCAAAAAAATTGGCATCTAAATCGAAATATAAGAATATCCCAACTGCTATCGTCTACCTGCTTCGTAAAAATGACCTCGAGACAATAGCTGAAAACAAACGAACAATAACAAGCATCAAAGAAATTGAAAAAGGGCGCTCTGAAGAATTGCAAAAACTAAGAGCACAGGTCGAGGCATTTACATTCGAAAGACAAGGTTGGGCAAGACAGAGTGAGATGATGTCAAGAAAACTCGAAGGGCTTCAAAAGAAACTCCAAACCGGCAATAATTATATATCAGCTCTTGAAGACTGCTGTAATAATGCAGGCTTCCCAGTGGCTGCAGTTAAGCAAGCGGCACTGGATGAAACCTTTGATTATGATAGAAACAGCGATAGTGACGATGATGATGTTGCCGCATTAGATTTTTAGAGAAACCGAGATCCCGTTCAGAGACACGGAGAACAAAATCAGCGAAGTCCGATTAAAACCAGAGCAAAATCCAGCGAAAAACCATCCAAATCAGTTAAAATTGCTGTACTCAAAACCATAACAAATACAAACGATGAAATAACCACGATTAGCCGCCCATTAACATGCGAAGAGTGTACAACACACAAACAGATTGTGGGAATGATGCCCAGAAGAGGGCCATTCCAACCCTATTGGGAAACACTGATGCTACAAGCCACAGTGTATAAATTGGAAACTAGGGATGTATGGCAAATCGCACTCTTAACCATTCCTGAAGAACTCCGATCTAAATTAACTCCTCAAATGAAATCTGGAGACATAATCAAGCGAAACAATAACGAAACTGACTAAAGTATCTTTGAACGATTAAAACAGGCATTGCTAGATATAAGGGGTCAAACAAGCGCAGATTGGAGCAGGATACTACAAATTAAGCAGGAAAGCAATGAACCATTTGAAACATTCGCCGAACGTCTGTGGACGACATACAAAGAATATTCCGGTCTAGAAAATGCAAGCCGTGATCACGAACCATTGTTACAACTCATAAAGAACAATGCTGGCACTCCAGTCCAAAATGCTTTGTTAAACGGAGCAGATTCAGCCGAAAACACATTCAGATTCGATTGTAGATTGGGGTTCAAGGATAGAAAACAGATGGAAATCAAAGCCCCAAACCATTGCATCTGCACAGTGGATGACAGAAGGGAATTATTCTAAAAGCAATGGGGCTGAAAAGCATGTCCACTTCTTGGAGGAGGTGACTTGCTGTGATGAATCTAGAACTTTTAGTTCAGAGGAAGCCTGTGCCACTGCTCAAGATAGTGTGCCGATTTCAGTTCTTAAGGAGATGCAGCACCATAATAGCGCAGAGTCGTGGACCAGTGCGCAAGGTGTAAAAAAAGCATTAGAGATTCATAAAAATCCTCAAACTTCAGGAGAACACAGCAAACAAACCTGTGGCAAAGATAGCAGGTTTTGTTCTTCCTGTCAGAAAATAGGCCATACAGAGGAAAAATGCTGGTCACTGGGAAGGGGTAGACCTCCACCTTATTTTCAGAAACGTAGGATATCACTTTCTAAAGGAAAAGATCAGGGGTTGACATGTAACAAGTCTACCTCTGGTAACACTCTTAGTGAGTTGACTGCATTGTTAATGCAAGGCCTTCAGCTACTGACTTCACTTACTAGTGGGTTAGCAGTTTAATAGCAATGAGTTTAATATGGAAACATCCAAATTTCAATAATCCTGCTTGCATTTTCAAATTTATAATTGTGCTGAACATTGTGAGCATAGAAAACACATTATAGTTGTTTGTGCTACTAAATGTACACATAGCTTAGTTTAGCTTATTATTTAAAAAACACATGACTGCTTTACTGTAAGTGTGTAAACACTTAGGTTTAAGGTTGTAGATGCTACATGCATTCTAGACCATGTGTCTTGTGTAAAATTGGAATAACTTTAATACTGGAATTGCATCGCAATTTCAAGTTGCATGTGTGTCTGTGTTGAATTTGTTTGTCTCCTGAGTGGTACACTCTGCTATTTTCTGTATAGCTGCAGTTAAACCATGTAGAGGAGCATAGAATAGCCATGTGGCCACAGTGTGATTTCATAAATGTCTCAATGAAAATGCTCACATGTGAGAACTTAAACCATGTGGCAGATTGATTTGCTTCACAGTGCCAAAAGGGAGGAAGTGTGATTTCATTTCAATAGTGTGGCACAAGCGATAGCAAACCAATTCATTGTTCACTGAGGAGCACCAACTAAAAATTTGATCTGATCAGAGAGAATGGCTAACATTATTTGGAAATGGAAACTCTGAATTTGCAACTAATCTTGCAATAATAAAAACATTTTATGGAAGTATTTTGAGCCAGATCTCACCTCACACTCGCTCTTAGAGGCTATTACCTGTTACAGCAACAGGACCAAATTTACATAACAATTGTAAAACTTCCTTTCCTTTGTTTGGAGCATGACAGCATTTACACAAAGCCACAGTCGTATACAGCCACAAAACACCATTTGATCTTTTAATCTTTTAAATTGACTTTAAAAATAATGAGAGGGGGGTGTAAAATACAAGAAGTTTTTATGTGCCACAGAGTTCTGCATGTGTGAACAACACCATAAAACAACAATTGTAAAACAGACAACACCGAAACAGGTGAACACATTTCTGCCCACAGATCTGACTGTAATGAGAGCAACAGCAACTAAAGCCATGGACATTGGTCCATTGGAATGCATGATGACATGGGTGATAAAAACACCAATTAATCTAGAAAATGTCCCCAGTAGAACTGGGATCTCTAATGCTCATGACACAGCAGACTGTGAGGGCTCTACTGCAAGAGCAGCATCAGGTGTTACACACTCAGACTGCACTGAAACAGGAGCAGTAATTCAGATCTGACCAACCGAACTCCGTTTCATGTGACATCTGGATTAAAACTGCAGTACATTAGGATGAATGTAGTTAAAATAATTCCACATGCCTGGACATGAAACTGATGAAAAGTTCAAAATTAACTGTGGTTATCTTTGTATCTGTTTCTGTCACAGGTTGACCATTGCAATTCTTTGGAGGACAGATACCAGGAGGGTGTCTTGTCCCCTCTGCACCAAGCCGGGACAACAGAATTGTTACATAACCTGAAATGCGGGAGATGAATGTGAAGACACTTGAAGGAGCCATTCACACCTCACAGGAGAATATCACCACACACATATCTCCATGGCCTCCCGGATTAGAACCGGAACTAAATTTTTGCAACACAGATTGCTATAGATAAGACTCCATTCATCTCCCAGACATGACCATAGAACACACATTTCACCCATTGCATCACCTCATCTAGACTATCCAGTCTGTACACTACAATCAGTAGACAATGATGGCTTAGATCACAAACGTGGTACTCCACTAAAGATCTATTGTCCATCATCACACTGACAGAACCACATAGCCTCACACACACAGGACAATAGAATTAATTACATTCCCAAAAGATATAAAATATCTACTATCTGCAACTGTCTAAAAAACTAATGGAACAACACTGTAACACATTTGTACGACAAGTCACAGATCGATGGTGCAAATTTTTTAACACCGAGGCAGACAAGCCTTTACAATTTAAAATTTTGAATCTTTCAGATTGTTATTGGGGTGGTTGACAAGCCAGAGGGCCCCTGGTTTCCCAACACATCACTAATGACAATAAACATTATTAAAATGATCAAATATGAAGTGCCTGCACTTCATCTCTATCAATCAATTATAAAATTAAACATTTTACCTAACCATCAACTGTGACTTAGCCTTTATATCTTTACATCAGATACCCATTCTCACACACACACACACACACACACACACACACACACACACACACACACACACACACACACACACACACACAAACACACACACACACACACACAAACACACACACACACACACACACCTGTTACAAGGAATTTAGGATTTACATTGTAGAAAAATGTTTTAATCATGTTCTAAGTCACTTCTTAAAAACCTTAGATCATCTAAAGTGGCTTGCAATAGAAGATTCCTGAATTAACAGTGTGATTATTGTATATACCTTCATAATTGTGATTGAATGTTCTTATTGTCATTATATGACTTGTTTATTGATTGCATACCTCTAAATTTATGCTCAAGTTACTGACCTCTTGCTGCATTTCCTTTGAGTCATTCATACCAAAATTTATGTTTACATGGGACCACTTTTAACATCAGATGTACCACTTGCACTGCTGACATGAATTCATCAGGTTTCTTTTTTGTTTTATTGCTCTTATGTTAATTTATGACCTTTTTATCTTACTCCATGGGTGATGACATTAAGCTGATCCGAATTCAGTCATTGAATGGCCACTAAGATGCTTTTCAGGTGTCCCACACAAATCGGTGTGTAAGCAAGGAGAACACCTTCACCTACTGAAGTCTGCTTAAAAAACTGCACCGCTGGAGGTGAGAGGATTCACGAAGATGGGTCAGACTATCGTCCTAGAGAAGGTGCCATAAGGAACAGAGGTTTCTCCACAAAGGAATGACACGTTAACTGAACAAGTCGTAAAGGCTCAGATTGACCCACTGAACTGTGCTCACATGCTGAGCTCAACCACAGGTAGAAACCCTGGAGATATTCATCCACCTGCCAAACCCAAGCGACACACACATGCTGAGACTGAGTGTTCTGCAGATGAATACAGCCCTCAGAAGGTTTCTAAAGCTGCTTACATCACAAAGACAATTTTGAGATAACATCTCGAAGATAAACAATCATCTAACGGTGACCCCATTGGATTCATCTGAATGTGACCCATTGGGGGTCAAACGGAGGAACTGTAAGGACGAAAGAACCTGAGAGACTTTGATCTCCTGAGAAACAGACAATACAAACATACACGGGCATCTTCAAGACACCCCACAGAGTGGAGGAGCAGGAGACCTCCTCCCCTTCTGGCCATTTGTTTCATTTCAAATCCCTTCACCCATTCTTCCTTCTACTCAGTCTGCTCAAAATGATTACATGAAAATGTCAATGCAAGTGAACTAACACTCATGTCTGGTATCATTGGAAATGTCTCAGTGCAACTGGTACAATGGTCTCAATCTAACAAAAGTAGATTAGAAGATGATACAGATCTGAAGAGTCAAGAGATATCTTGATTACTGTGATGGGAGTGTCCTTTCCTAGGGCCCTCCATGTAAATTACCCCCTGTTCCCATTGAGTTGTAAAACCACCCAGGCTTGGGACCTGAGTTAATGCAAATTCCAATTGTTAGTTTCTGTCTTTATCTCGGGGGATGTTTGTCTTGGTCTGAGGTATTTAAAGGATTGCAGCAAAAGGATCAGGGCGATTTCTGTAGCCAGAAAGCCCGTAGTGTGTTGTGTGTCTCTTCACTTCTTACTATGTATTTTCTAAGGTCAGGTATGCATATTTTACTTTTAGATTCATCTTTGAGAATTTGATGTTTTGTATTGATATGCTTTGATGTGTTTCAATTGGATATGTAATTGGCAAAATACATATCTACCTGACTGTAAATAAATTGTTACATTTTGATTCTATTCTGTCTTACTCTGTAATTATTGACTAGTAGATTACGTTGTATCCTTGTTAGCAACATGAGCACCCGAATGAATGAGTTAATATAAAAATAGAGTTAACTAGAATAATCAAATGTCAGAAGAATATTAATTAAAAAGGCATACAACCAATTTGCATTTCAACCTAAATTCGAGGTCATAAGAAAATGGAGTCAGATTAAATAATAAAATGGAGTCAGATTTGAGCTTAACCTAAAATGAATAACTCTATGCGCTGAAAGACAGAACACGCAGGAAACCTTCATCCAGCACCGGATACCTTCCTTGGGCCGAGTGTCTGGACCTTACACCTACAAACACCCAGAAAACAAGAACAACATAGCATCACTGTTGGTGTGCTGTCACATCCATGCAGTTTAGACTCAAAGATGAGCACTTGAGTAGAAGGATCTTCTCCAGTTGCAGTACGTACAGCCTCCAAGTCTAAAAGCAGAGGGCGTTAGCGGTCACGTGGTCCCAAAGATGTCTTCCATCACCTCCAGATATTGAAGCCTCTCCAAACTGAGCTGCTTCACTGTTGGCAGGGACAGGATGGCACAACTCAAAGGGAGTGTGCTGCTGCTATGGTTCTTCTGGAAGGCTTGGAAAGTACCATGTAACTTTTGCCACTGGATCCAGCAGCAGTTCTTTTGACTGAACAGCAAAAATGTTGAGAAGGCTTTCCAAAGTCACTCCTGGCTTGTCTCTGGATAGGAAACCTTTGTGGTGCTAATACAGTACTGTTATTAGCAGATTTTGTTGGACTCCGAGACATTCTCGATCGATGCTGTTGAAGCTTAAGCATTACATTGTTTTGCATTGATCTATCTTGCCATTGTGCTTCAGATGAACCAGTAACCACCAATACCTTTCCAAATACTGCTTGCCTAAACCCTATAGCCATTATGGTAGCACTTTATTTTACAGTCCTGTTCCTCATGTACATACTATGTACTTATTAAAGTAATTACAATAACTATGTATTAATTAGGTACTAACCCTGAACCTACCCCTAAACCTAACCCTACCCCATGTAGTTACATTGTATTACCAGAACTTTCTCGGCTAAATACACTACAAGTACATGCAAGCACACGTACTGTAAAATAAAGTGCAACCGCCATTTTTTTTAAATCACCATGAAGTTTTTTTTTGTTTTTTTTGGAGTCTTTCAACTGAATGAACTCATTAAGTGATTAGTGGAGTACTCAACTCAATCTGTGAGTGTCTCATAAAAAGAAATATACCACTGGGGAGGCTCCCAGAACCGTTTGAAAACATATTTAAGCAGCCCATTGTTTCCTTCGGTTAATTCTTCATCACACTTAAAAATGTTAAACCAAACATTTTATTGGAGGTTTTGTTTGCTTTGTAAAAAAAAAAAAAAAAAACAACTCTGTACAACTAAGCACAATTTGTATTTCCACTAGAGTTCAGTATTGCTTTAGAGATGGAATCGTCATTCCACGTCACCTCAAGCGCTCACTGAATCTGCTCCTCTATCAAGGAGCGGGAACATCTGTACTTCCACATCCAGTCACAGCACACTTTGGGTTTCATAATGTGGGCCTTTTGATACAGGAACCATTTGATTGGTTCGTGCCAGACTGGGCAAGTGTGAGATCCTGTTCTTGTAAACCTCCAAAACAAAATCAACACTACATAGAGCGTAATAGGGGAAGTCATGGCCTAGTGTTTAGAGATTTTGACTCCTAACCCCAGGGAGGTGGGTTTGAATCTCAGGCCAACAATACCATGACTTAGGTGCCCTTGAGCAAGGCACCGAACCCCCAAATGCTCCCCAGGCGCCGGGTGTGTTCGCCTTTGAAATGTACAAATTGTGAGTATGGGTCACCATACTTGGAAGGTCAAGTCACTTTCACCCCCCACTTAATAAGACCCCTTTATAAGACACTCAAGATGGTAAACTTGACAGTGGTCACAAGCGGTTTGGCTCGTATGTGAGTGCCAGCAAAGCCACATAACAGGATTCAAATTGTAGATTTGAGGGAGAAAAGAAAGCGCAAGACAAAATGCACAACCCATTAAGATCACTTTAATAAAGTCACAGCACTTCCAGTTATTTTTGGCCATAGCCAGATTCCTTAACACTGATGGGCCCAACAGAGGATTTATCCCACCGCAGATCTGAGGAACAAACAAGCAGTTAGAAAAAGCGGCGCATAAAAATAAGGTCAACCTAAACTAATCCAACCTTTATGGGGCTGGTCACTTCCTCTTCTGGTACTACATGTGGAGTCACAGCAGCCACACACCTGGTCAGAACCATCTGCAGACACCCAACTGACAAGACACCCTTAAGTTAAAAGCATTTCCTCAGTCACCTGTACACTTTGAGGTGGTGGGGGATCATACCCATTAGCAGAGAAGGAACAAGCTTTCTGTTCAGGATTTGGAGTCGTTGTTGCTACAGCCACCTTCACCATGCATGTGATGTAAACCTGCAGAGACCATTTGTAGATCATGATAGCACATCATATAAAAGCATTGCACAAGTCACATACCAGTCCACTGTCTGGTTGCTGGAACCTGAAAGCCTCTAGCTGAAGCTGCAACTTGTCACCTTGAGTTCGGGGCATGAAGTGAGATCTGGAGCCTGTGAGCTTGGCATCAACCAGGCACCTGGGAAAGGAACAAAGTTAAACTTCAATACACCTAGTGTGGGACACATGAGGTGCACCACTTACCCATTGTTCTCAATAAATGAGTATCTGGGGACAGATGTGACATCAGGGACTATTGTAGCCACACAGCTGTCCACAAACACACGGATGGGAACATGGCTGTATGAAAGCACAGATGCTTCAAGATTTAATGATATCACCCAGGAAGTATTGGTTAGAAGGCCTCTCGAATCTCCAGTCATCTACAGAGACAACTTTTAGAACAGGTTCACAAGCACTGGATAGTTACAAGAGCATTTGGTACACCAACCGGTCATGAGCTAGAGGGAGAAGACGAAGACCTCCTCCGCAGCTTCAAGAGAGGAATATGGGACCCAATTGGGCACTAAGGAATCGCTGCTCACATTATGCTTTCTGCAAGAGAGTCAACTATCACTTTACTCTGCCTTCAGTCCATCAGCAACCTTGAGCCCTGACCTCACCTTGAATAATGACACTCGATTCCAACCACTGCACTAATGCTCCGAACAATAGGAACACCAGATGAAGCCTCTTGTGGGGTGTGGAGAAGTTTGAAGGTGTAGACAAGCTCATCGTTAGTCACCTGAAGATAGAGGGGTCCTGTTGGTCAAAACACTCCAAGCCATTGAAATGGAACATTGAAACCTCACCATCACTACACTGCCACATCCATGCAATCCAGACTCAAAGACAAGCACTTGAGCAGAAGGGTCTTCTCCAGTTGCAGTACAGCCTCCCAGTGTAAGAGCAGAGGAGCGCACTAGCTTCCCAATCCCAAAGAAGTCTTTCTTGACTTCCACATATATGGAACCCTCTCTACACTGAGCCGCTACGCTGTTGGGAGGTACAAAGTGACGAGGATCAAAAGGGATGACTGGCTGCTGTGGTTCTTCTGGCAGGTTTGGAAACTGCCATGTCAGTTTTGTCACTGGACCAAACATCTGTTCTTTTGACTGAACACCGAAAACATCTTGAGAAGGCCTCCTAAAGTAACTCTTGGCTGGTGTTTGGACAGGAAGTCTTTGTGGGGCTGATGCAGGTTTACTGGGTACATATTTCTTGGGAATTGGAGGCATCCTATTGTCGGTCTTCTGAACTTTTGCCCTAGGCATAAAGTAACCTGGGCTCCAAAAATTTCTCTCGCTGGGACTCCACTGTGCTTCAGAAAATACCAGCACAAAAAGGAACACCAATCCAAATCCAACCTGCCCAAACCCATTGTTGTTAAGCTTGCAGTTCAATAATGCATTAGTGCTCCACCATCCAAATTTATACAGCTGAAAATCAGGATGGCTCCACCTCCCTCGTGACAAGCATCATTTTCCTCTATACCAGCTAATTTACTCAATCAATTTGTCACAGGTGAAAACCATTTATTTCTCTTTACTCAAAATAAACTATGCCCCATTTAAGGACATGTTGTATTAGAAGCTATACCAAATGATTGTTTACTTCAAATATAAAAATGACATAAATTCTCTGAAACACAACCAACATCTAAACCTTTTTGTGTCTTCTTCTTATTAATTCAGAAACATGATCACAGACAGAACTGTACACTAGTGTTTTCAAAATAATAAAGATCATCGTGTTTCTACACAGTCAGGCTTAGATTGTGACACGATTGCCTCACATCAGCACATCAATCTTCACAAGAGATGGAAATGGAGCGAGAGAATGCAAGATCATAGTATAGTACATAGATTTTATTGTAGATTCACTAAAATGTTTTCTCTTCCTTCCCATTGTTTTATGACTTGGTTGATCAGTGTGTGTGGATTTACAGTAGACTTCCTTCCTTCAGCTTGAACTACTGCATGCTGAAAGAAACCCGTTAATGGACATTAAGAACAACACACATTAAAACACACTGGAAAATGTCTGGAAAAGTCTTAAACTAAATATATCGTTGACAAGTAGTTTATGAAGCAGTGCACACAGACAGAAAAAAGTTGGCAACTATTAACAAAGTGTTTTTTTTTTTTTGCTGTTATTTTTTTCTGTTACACAGCTAAGATTTCTCATTCGATTCATTTCTTCAGAAAGAAACAACTAGCGTCCCACTGAACAGTCAAATCTACTTTAACACAACATTTAGGCTCATGGTGCATTCTTTTCATCTTGCCAATTCGTCCCCTTGGAATTATAAGGTTCTATCTGCATTCCAAGTAGTTTTGAGATATTGAGCTTCAAAGTTTTTGCATTCCACCATGTAGATAGAACCTTATTGTTTTTTAAATAAAAATCCCATAATGTATACACATAATGTATAGGATAACCAGCTACGGCTGAACTCATAAGCATATAACATATCATTTCGAGTGAAAAATGTAAGTCAAAGGTACAAGACTGTGTACATATTTTCATTTCGAGCGCAGGAACTACTCATCCCATAAACCACCGCACCTCATTGAATTCGACTGGAGCCCACAGCCGCTAACGAGCCTTTTGAGCGACTTCCAAATCTGATGACGGCCGCTCGCGCGAACTCTTTCCTGCAGTCAGTTTTATTTTATATAGTGAATGTGCAGTAATAGCAGTTCTTTCAGTATTAATCGTGTAAATAAATCAGTGTTTTATATAGGTATTTTGTATTGATTTTTATATTTATCATCGTGTATTTTATATATTGGGCGCGTGTGTGAAAGCGGTTAACAATAACATCAGCAACATGGTGCAGTGCTTTGTACCTGACTACAATACCCTGCTCAGTCGTCAACACATGTCGTTGCCATTACACAAATGTTCAGTAAATGCACAAAAAGGTATGCCTAGGCTGAATATTGTTTTGAAAGTGGCATTATAAAATGCTTGAGATGACTCATGCCATACGAAGGCTACAGTAGCCTAGCTAAAGTGGACGATAATAAAGTTACCAACCTCCCTGCAAAACTCTCATGGCAGCCAAGGAGATCAAGATTGCACTGATAAGTCTACTGTGCAAAAACGCAACACCTGTTTTTATTTTATTTAATTTTTTATTAATGATCTTCAGTCTTTAGGACCTTCGCTGGGTTTAACCAGATGGTTACACAGGCTCCACCAATCAGATGCATCACTGTGGGATTGTGGGATTGTTCAGGATTGTGGGTAATGAAGTACTTAGCCAAGACATCGCGAATAAAAGGCATTTATATCAAAACAAGGTTAGTGCCCCATGATC